>NC_079443.1:13338629-13356129 GCF_903798145.1 Danio aesculapii | reverse complement strand
TCATTGTCAGAACTATATGGCAATGCATGTAAAAAATTTTACTCTATGTAATACTTTGTTTCTCTTCAGCTGCTTACGTACAAATGGCAAGTCACCTTTGTTTCTATAGTGCTTTGTACAATACAGATTTTATCAAAACAGCTATACCGAGATAGCGAACAGGAAAGTAGTCAAACGTATTAAATAGTATCAGTCACAGTGCCAAAGAAATTTATTTCAGCAATAAAAATGTTAGAAATAAGGAAATGTTCCACTGCCTCTGCTATTTACAGAGCCACTGAAGTGTGTTTTTCCAGAATCTCTTTACGACATTATTTTCTACACTGTGAAATGGAAATTGCTTGGCTTTGCCCTGTTCTATTTCAGTTTTGTATCAGTCGTGTCAGTGAAGATGTCAGAACATGACAATATTGATGTCCCAGTAAATTATTAGTAAAATATGTACACTGTATATGACAGGTGATGTCATATCTGCCTTAGCTTTAACCAAGAACTCATAAATTCACAGCTTGCATTAGTAAGGACAGAAAAAATACCTTATGTTTAATTCAAAACATTTTCCTCACAATCAACTGTTTTATAAGTGAATGCCTCATGTTCATCTGGTTTCTCATCCCACACATGCTTACAGGTAATATTTTATAACAAGCGTTGAGAAATGGCTTTAACATTCACATGAACGTTAAAAGGAGTGTGTCATCCAGGTTATTGGTTTATCAGCAATGGCTTTTAGCACACAGAGAGATGAACTCTGGACTTTGCGTTGGAAGGTAGAGAAGGAAGCTTCTCTTCACATGTAATTGTGGCCACCCACTTATTTTTTTGCCAGTGAAAGCAATCAAACGGCATCTGACTGTGTAGTATTCTCTGCCTATAAATCTAAAAGATCTAATCTAATCACAAACTTTTTAGTTTTTATTTTGTACTATTTTTTTATTAGTTAACTACACTATATGTGAAATATATACTTTATTCTGATTAGTCAACAGCAGAATGATGTAGTAGAATATTAATATTTTGCTCCAGAATTCTTCTGTTGACTGAATAAAATGAAGAATTCCAGACAGTCGTGCAAAAATGTCTGCACACTACCACATGAAAGCCAAATATAATTACTTATCTGCTTTCCAAATATTAAGGTAGCATTTTTGCCCTGTGTGGATTTATGATTTGTAATGATCAAATGTTGAGAACTATGGTATGTCATGAACTTGGCCTCAGCCAGTGTTTGCTTTTCTCATTGTTTACATTCCTTCTTTGACTTTCCATGGTTTCTCAGGGTTTTAGCAATGACTTCACGAGAAAAAAAACACTTGACCTTTACATTTTCAGACATGGAATCGCCTCTTGCATTTGAAACGATCTGTTTAGCCAAGTGCTAAAATTGCTAGCATTTTAATTAAATGATTGTCATTTTTAAAAAAATGTTGCAAACTGTTTGCGTCATTCACACACTCAACAGTTTGTGTAATATAGCCATAGTGCCTTTTCACATTTTGAATTGGGTAAATTTTGAGTGCAGAATGGGAGAGTAACAAATACATAATTTTTTTACAATCCTGTTTCCTGAAATAATAAAAGGAAAACTCCATGATGGTGTTTTAGACTTTCAGAAAAAGGGGAAAAAAAGTTATATGAGACTGATAACGGTAGCCAGAAGGTCTCGGGTTGATTTTAAGTTATTAGTTGTTTTTTTTTTTTTGAAATTCTTGAATGGTCTGGCACCTCCTTATGTATCAGATCTCCTACATCTATACAGTCCCACTAGGACATTGAATTTACCAGATTAGTCCTTTCTTTCTGTACCAAGGACCTGATGCAGGCGAAGAAGGGATTGAGCCTTCGCTGTTATCACTCCAAAATACTGGAATAGGCTTCCACTATTTTTTTCCACAGCTTCCTCCAACTTGTTTAAAAAACCTTCCAAAATTGCATCTTTGTTTTTTAGCATTTGCACATTTTTAGTGTTGAGGGTCTTGTTTTTATATTTTAGTTGTTACTTAAAGTTGAAGTCAGAATTATTAGTCCCCTTTAGAATTTTTTTTTCTTTTTTAAATATTTTCCAAATGATGTTTAACAGAGCAAGGAAATTTTCACAATATGTCCAATAATATTTTTTCTTCTGAAGAAAGTCTTATTTGTTTTATTTTGGCTAGAATAATATTTTAAAAAACATTTTAAGGACAAAATTATTAGCCCCCTTAAGCTATTTTTTTTCAAACCATCATTATACAATAACTTGTCTAATTACCCTAACCTGCCTAGTTAACCTAATTAACCTAGTTAAGCTTTTAAATGTCACTTTAAGCTGTATAGAAATGTCTTGAAAAATATCCAGCCGAAAGATTATGTACTGTCATCATGGCAAAGATAAAATAGATGATTAGATTAGAAATGAGTTATAAGAAAAAAGTTATTAATCTTTAGAAATGTGTTGAAAATAACTTCTCTCTGTTAAACAGAAATTGGGGAAAAAATAAACAGGGAGACTAATAATTCAGGGGGGCTAATAATTCTGACTTCAACTGTATGTGCTGTGTGATGTTATTTTGATTAGTATTGATTGTGTTCAGCACTTTGGGCAATGTTGTATTGTAAAAAAAAATGTTTTATATAAATAAACTACTACTACTATTAGAGAAGAGAGAAACATCAAATTTAGAAACTATACATTTTGATGAAAAGATGAAACTATACATGCATAAAAATGTTCCTTTTTTTTATCAAAACATTACACTTTTAGGAATCTAAGATGCTGATGACTGTTAAATGCATCATAACAGAAAGGGTCCATTCTAAAAAGAAAAACCTAGGTTTTACAGTGTCAAATTGTTTAATTCTTTATGAGAGAATAATGCTAGAAATAATGTTTGGTCAAAAGAATAATGACCAAAAAAATAGCTGAAACACTGTTTCAGTACAAATTGGGCATTTGAATAAATTGATGAATTAACACATTTAAATACATCCTCAATTGCAAGTCACTTTGGATATAAGTGACTGCTAAATAAATAAATAAATGCATGTAAATTAGTTACTCCACAAAGTAACAATTTTTTCTTCTTCTTTCTTCTTCTTCTTCTTCTTCTTTCTTCTTCTTTCTTCTTCTTCTTCTTCTTCTTCTTCCTTCTTCTTCCTTCTTCTTCCTTCTTCTTCTTCTTCTTCTTCTTCTTCTTCTTCTTCTTCTTCTTCTTCTTCTTCTTCTTCTTCTTCTTTCTTCTTCTTCTTCTTCTTCTTATTTTTTTTGTTTTTATAATTAAATTTTAAAAAGACATTTCCATGTATTTGTTTCCCATAATTTTTAAATTGGTTAAATCACTGAGATATTCTGTATAGTTTGTAGTTGCAAGCAACCTTTAAGGTTGTAAGTAAAGTTATGATCATTATATAGTTCTCCATGAGCGGCGCGGTGGGTGTTTCTCAGTGATTGCAGCTGGAAGGGCATCCGCTGTGTAAAATGTATGCTGGATAAGTTGGCGGTTCATTCCACTGTGGCGACCCTTGATTAATAAATCGATTAAAGTGAAAATAAAATGAATTAAGGAATATAATCTCCATATTCTATCCCATAATTGCGTTTATTTTGTCTCCCAAAATGCAAAGGCGACCCTTCTCTCAGTATTTTCACAATACCTCTACTTTATTTCCATCCCCAGGGTCGGGAAAAACAAGCTTTTACTTGTGTAGAACAGTTTCCCCTTGGTCTTAGCTAGCATGTGCCACAATGGCATCATTTGTTGTCACATTGACACAGTTTGCCTCCCCGGCAGCTCTGTATCCATCGAGGGTCACACTTGGGTTATGCACTTTTTCCCCTATATTCTTTCTTTGAATTGCACATTTAAAAGTATGTTTGTCTAAAATAACAAATACCATTTCTAGTTTAGGTCGTGTTCAACTTTAAATACTTCAATGCTACTCTCCATAAGAGGTGAGAGTGAATGAATGAGAGAGGATGTTCTCTCTGTTGGATATCAGGACACCAGAGCACACAAATGCTGTTATTTTGCGTGGAATAAATTTCAGTTCATCCGTTTTCCTGTCCAAAAGCCTTCTTCAAACAGAGTTCAAATTGAGAGAACACTTACGATGTCTTGAAATGCTGTCTATGCTAAATGCTAAAGTTTTGAATAATTATACTGCACAGTAGGCTTGGGCTGTAATACAGTAATATGGTATACCGCGGGATCTAAAAATAGCAACTGTGTTAGTTTCAATACCGTTATACTGTCATGAAAAACAATGCACTTACATAGGAGACAAGTATTAATATTAAATATTATTTATTTAATGCCTAAAAATGCGTATGATTGTCATCATGGGATAGTGTGGAGGAGAGAGAGAGAGGTGAGGTAAGATGGCGATCTCGATCTCGAAAAAGAATACAACCTCTGCAGTTTGGCAGTATTTTGGGTTTCGACCAAACGAGAAGAGAGACATGGTAAATACGTACTAGAGGCTGCATTCCCGCTGCTGTACCGCGTGAGCCGACCATTTTTTTTTGCGGTACGGGAATAAATTTCCGAATAAAGCATGGGAGCGGTTGGGAACTCTGTTGTAATTTGACCAGGTCCGGGCAGTCTATCGCTACAGAGCACACGCGCGTGGATGCTGTTTATATATATATATATATATATATATATATATATATATATATATATATATATATATATATATATATATATATAGCAAGTCCTATGCAGCTGCAGTGGCTTCCTTATCCTGAGTGAAGTGCGTTGTTGGGCTTTCCCCGTTGTGTGCATGTGAGCATTTTACATTTTTACTATGAGTTGAGTCAGTGCAGACAGAAGGAAGTATTAGAGTCATCCATTTTTGGTAACCAAAAACAGACTTGTGGGTGTGAAGAGGCCAATAGATATAGAGTATAATGGGTTTACAGTTGAAGTCAGAACTATCAACCCCCCTGAATTATTAGCCCCCCTGTTTATTTTTGTCCCCAATTTCTGTTTAACTGAGAGATTTTTTTTTTCAACACATTTCTAAACATAATAGTTTTAATAACTCATCTCTAATAATTGATTTATTTTATCTTTGCCATGATGAAAGTAAATAATATTTTACTAGATATTTTTCAAGACACTTCTATACAGCTTAAAGTGACATTTAAAGCCTTAACCTCCTAGGGCTTGAGTGTCCACATACATGGACAGCACATTTTTAGCTCTTAGGTGGCTATTTAAAATACTTTGAATGTTTTATATTTTGTTACAGACATACAGTGTCATCCTGCAACTGTTTTGCAGCATATGAAATGTCCCAAACACTATTTTTAACTGTCCAAAATGGGGAAAAAATAATTTTACTCTCTAATAGTCAAAGCAAGTAAAAAAAAAATCTGTTTAAATATGCAATTAAAAAATTCAGGGAAAAGTGTTTTATGTAAATTCGGACCATGAGTCCACATATATGGACATCATTTTTCTCTAAAAGTATATTGTATAAAAAGATGATACTTAGGTTTTTATTCTAATTAGGTTCTAATAAGCCCAAATAGCATAGAGAAATAAAAAATGGATGTAAAAAACACATTGGGCTTTAAGAGGTTAACTAGGTTAAGTAGGTCACAGAGGCAGGTTAGGGTAATTAGTGAAGTCATTGTATAATGATGGTTTGTTCTGTAGGCTATCGTAAAAATATATAGCTAAAAGGGGCTATTAATTTTGACCTTAAAATGTTTTTTAAAAAATTTAAAAAAGCTTTATTCTAGCAGAAATAAAACAAATAAGACTTTCTCCAGAAGAAAAAATATTATCAAACATACTGTGAAAATTTCCTTGCTCTGTTAAATATCATTTTGAAAATATTTAAAGAAAAAAAAAAATCAAAAGGGGGATAATAATTGTGATTTTTAACTGTATATTATATGTATTAACACAGAGGTTAAAGTATCCATTTTTGCTGTAAAGGAATTGGGGGATTGTACACCTCCTCTTTTATTAGTCAAACTATCCAGTACCCTTGTCCTATTTCAAAGCTCCCATATGGGAATACATCACATCCTGTGGCTATTTACTTCCTTGGGTTTTGCAACATTTTTTCCATGTGGATGTAGAATCGGACACACTAAAACATGTAATGCAAGAGGCAGGTTTGTGCAGGAAGCAGCTGAGGTGTTTGTGGCCACCTGGGTTGATACACGTGCATTGAGCCTTCTTTCTCCTGGGCTTCCATAGTTCAATTGTTTGTTTCTATGTAATATATGATTACTCTACCACAAGCAGGAAAACATGGCTTCCAGTGTGGTTCATTCAGAAGCAGATATGGATATCCTATTTCAGTGTTGTGTGGTTTCCATTGTGCTCGTCCACAGTTCATTATTTGGCTACTGTGCGTTTGTTCCTGTCCCACTTCTCACCCTGTGTGATTTTTGTTGGGTTTTTTTATTAGAACATCGGGCATTGCTGCTCAATGCATGGGTCTTCAGGTGCATAGTTAAAGACTTCTGGTGTAAAAGAATCATATGTACAAACAGCTTTGTACATTAGCAAATATGATGTATGCTGTATTTTGTGTGTTCCAGCCCTCATGATCATTTTTTGCTTTTACGCCAGACTAATAGACTTAGTAGCGTAGCATTTTCTGCCATGTGCCTCATGTTGTGGCTTTGGGTCTTACCACAGCCTTAATGCAAGCAGAATTTACCATTCAATCTCCTCTAGGCCATGTGCCAAAAGATATTTCTCCTCCATTCGTCATCAAAGCTCTCATTCAGCATCTGGTCAGATTTGGTTCCTCAAGTCAATAGTTCACTATCTAATTCTGTTACCACTAGTCTTACATCACCCAGAGGGATGAAAAATGTCTTCTTTTCTAGTTTAGACTTTCAAATTGACCACTGTTCTAAACTTGTGACAATTGCGCAGAGTAATTTAACCACAGATGTTCTCACTTTACTCTTAATTTCCTCTATTTTCATACTTGGTGTGGCTTCAGACAGTTTGAAGAAGACTTAATGATTCCCTGGCTTTTAAATGCAAACTAAAACTTAGTTTCAGGTCAAAGTTGGATCAGAACAAATACCACACACCTGTCTTCTCCCTTTTGTTACTGGTAGAGAGCTTGCTTCTTTTTTGTTGCTTTTTTTAAGTCTAACATTTAAGTCTAAATGTTCTATTCATATTCAAACGTAAACTATCCATATTCAAATCAACCCTCCACTATTAAAAAGGGTTTGTGCTGTATTCTGGGACAGCCTGAAGCCTCATGATGGTCCAGATCTGCCACTTTGTCAAATTTCTTTCAATTGGACCCTTTCGTTCCTTCTGTAAGGGTTTGGGTAATTTTATTATGGTTTCTTTTGTTTGGATCATGTCAAGCAGTTTGGCCACTTCACAAAGCCTAAACATCTGCTGTCTATGCTGTGCCCATTTCTATGTTGATTTAATGCCCCGTGCCCTCTCTGGCTCTCCGAATTTCTCTTATCCTCACGCAGTCTCTCCAGGCCACCCCTCACCACATCAGATGAAGATGTATTTTTGTCTATTCACTTAAAGGATAAGTTTGTAGAGTTAATGGTAATATTTATAGTTTATTTGAATGAAGGCTCTGTTCTAAAACCTAGTCAGCTGCTTTGGTGTATGACAGCAATTTAGCATCAGATTTAAGTTTATTAGACTTGCATACTGTATGTGAGTTATGCGCAATGACTAGTATAAAGCTGATGGTTTGAAAGTGACTTAATTAAGCAGTGCTTCATGCATTTGTAAATACATTAATAATTGGCCTTCTTTGCTTGTGAAATTTCTCCTGTCTCTCCAATGTATCTGTGTAAATCCTTCCGTCACTATTTTAAGGAGTGTCTGTATACCACTAGTTCCCTGTGAACCTGGTGAATCTTTGAACTTTTATACTTAAGAGAAGTGGAACATGCAACATTTCCCTCACACTCAGACTTATTATTAGTGGTGGTTTTGGAACATTCCTAAGTAATGATTGCAGAAGAGTCAGGACGATGCTGGGAGGTGGAATACAGTGCGTTTCAATTGAACATTATTTTCAGACAAATTTATTTAGAGCTTATTTCTCAGGCTTGAAAATGTAAGTAATGGGTATGTTTAGTGTCTTCAGTCAAACGCCTATCATTGAAGCCTATGGGTGTAGTCACACTAGGCATGATTGTCTTGAACCATGCCCAGACGTGATTGTCCCCTCTCCCACTCGGCCTGCACTCACATTGCATTTTGCCCAATTCGGAGCTGTAACACTTATCAAACAAACCGGGAAATGGGGGTCAAACGTGCCTAACCTCGGTTAGGATAGTCTAGTGTGAGTACACCCTATGTGTCTACCCACTTTACAAACCAGAATGACTAACTGCTCGCATTGTCTTTTTCTCCTCAAACAAATAATTACATCATTGTTGTAGAGCTCAATGACCCATGTTTCTATTGTTTACTGCCCTGGAATCTACAAAGAATGTATGTAATTACACATTTCTTTCATTTAGAAGAAATATCCTGTTTCTTTTTGATCCAGAATTGTTTATACAAGGAATTTTTATCAATAAAAAGAAAAAATGCAGAGTAAAATCATGTTTAAGCTATGTGCTGTGTATAAATGTGTTGTTTGATAGTTATGCACATTAGGGAAATACAACAAATGATTAAGATGTAACTAATATCTTTTGCATGTTTAAGCAGCTCAATGTGTGCACTTTTTAGATTGGTTTGTGCCAAACACCATGTGTGCTATGTAGTACATTTTTGGTTGCATAGATTAAATATTTTAGATATTTATTGTCATATTTTTGTTTATGCAGTATTAGTAGTATAAATCTGTTTTAAAAGTTTAATTGTAAGACCATTTTAGGTATCTTGTATTTTAGTAGCAATTTTGTTTAGGTTGCACTTGGTGTCCAGTGTAAAATCTGTATTTTAAAGCAGATATCCACTACTCTAAACCCTTTGAGCACAGTTGTGACCTAGTTTTCCCAGGGTTTTAAACACATTGATTAGCTGGCATACAGCCATCACTGGCAATTCCAAGTTTAAAACCATGCATTGCCTGTCCTCATTCCAGATTGTGTCATAGAGTATTCTCACTTTAACCTTTTTGTTAATAAAAAACTCTAAATGCAAGCAGAATAGTGAACATCAGTATTCTGTGAAGGTACTTTAAGGTAAAATGTAACTTTAAATTCTGAATATTCTCTCAATATTGTCTCATTATAATATTGTCTCTTTTCAGTTTTGCTCTGGCAGATGAGGCCTACCGGTCCCTGCGACATCAAGATAAAGACCAGTGTATTCTTATCACCGGAGAAAGTGGGGCAGGAAAGACAGGTAATGTCAGAGTAATTACTAAATATAAATAGTAATGGTGTTGGCATTTTTTTGGTGGTGTTATTTTGCTTGTGGAAACTTTCATATGATTTTCGAACTATATGGTCCAAGTTCCTGTTTATTTGTATTTGTTTTTTTAATCTACTCACTGCATTCCTGAATCTCACTGCTTAATTTCAGAAACAGTGTTATCCAAGGATGAATCACCCATTATGCTTTCTGATACTAGCTGTTACATTTTATGGCTGTACTATTTAATTGTATGTGCAGTTGAAGTCAGAATTATTAGCCCCCTGTTTATTTTTCCCCCAATTTCTGTTTAATGGAGAGGAGATTTTTTTAACACCTTTCTAAACATAATAGTTTTAATAACTCATTTCTAATAACAGATTTATTTTATCTTTGCCATGATGATAGTAAATAATATTTTACTAGATATTTTTCAAGACACTTCTATACAGCTTAAAGTGACAATAAAAGGCTTAACTAGATTAATTAGGTTAACTAGGCAGGTTAGGTAATTAGAAAAGTTATTGTATAATGATGGTTTGTTCAGTAGACTATAGAAAAAAAAAAAGCTTAAAGGGGCTATTAATTTTGACTTTAAAAGGTTTTAAAAAATTAAAAACTGCTTTTATTCTAGCCAAAATAGAACAAATAAGACTTTCTCAAGAAGAAAAAATATTATCAGACATACTGTGAAAATGTCCTTGCTCAGTTAAACATAATTTGGGAAATATTTAAAAAAGAAGAAAATATTTAAAGGGGGGCTAATAATTCTGACTTCAACTGTAATGCACATTGTAAGCAGAGAGTTTCATTCATTCTTTCATTTTCTTTTCACCTTAGTCCCTTTATTAATCCGGGGTCGCCACAGCGGAATGAACCGCCAACTTATCCAGCACATGTTTTATGCAGCCCTTCCAGCCGCAACCCATCTCTGGGAAACATTCATACACACTCACCCACACTCATACACTATGGACAATTTAGCCTACCCAATTCACCTGTACCGCATGTCTTTGGACTGTGGGGGAAACCGGAGCACCCGGAGGAAACCCACGCGATCGCAGGGAGAACATGCAAACTCCACACAGAAACAACAACCGACCCAGCCAAGGCTCGAACCGGCGACCTTCTTGCTGTGAGGCGACAGCACTACCTACTGCGCCACTGCGTCGCCTTGTGTAATGTTAAAGACTCCGAATTAATTAATTAATAAAATGTTATGATTTACAGCGGGAAAAATAAGTATTGAAAACATCACCATTTTACTCAAAAAACTAATTTCTAAAGGTGCGGTTGATTTGAATATTCACTGCTTCAGTCCAATATCTACATTAACAGCATGAAACCAGGGTGGACATTTCAGCAAGACAATGATCCAAAACACAGTCAAGGGAACTCTCAAATGCTTTCAGAGAAAGAAAATCAAGCTGTAGAATGGCCCAGCCAATCACCTGTCGAAAATCCAAAAGTAAAAATACAAAATAAAGATCAGGTTTGACAGACTAGACTTATAGGACTATCAAGATTTTCAACACTGTTGAAGTCTGTGAAAAACTCACACTTGAGCAATTCATGTGACTTAATTCTCTTTTAAGCTACCATCATTAAAAAAGCCTGTCATATAAAGTATTAAATACATTTCAGTAGTTCCACTTGTGTCATTTCATTGTTGTTACACATAACTAATTTTTCAGATTATTATTTTTTTTTTTATTTTTATGTTTGTATTGTTTGGGTTTTTACCAAAATCTGGTTAAATTTTATGTTAACAGCTAGAAATATGATTCCCATGAATAAACATGATTTCCCCACTGTGGATTAAATTAAGACAATTTGTGTTATTGACGCATACCTGTCTATCTGTCTTTTAAAAAATGACATACATGAGTTTAACAATAGCTTTTTAGCATAACAAAACTAGAACCTAAAAACTAAAAACTTTTAGTTTATAACCGAAAATTTACTGTTGCTGCAATTCAAATTCATCATAATCTCCAACAGTCAAGGCAATGAGATGAATAGGGATTGAAGTAATCCATACTACAGAGAAAGGCTGGTGAAAATTATTTGCTGTTAGTCAAGGTCAATTTTTTAATTTCAAAATGCTCTTCTGTATTAATGAAAGTCTACCACAGCTCTGAAATAAATGAAATTGGGCTCTCATTCAGTGTTCAGGACTCATGCTTAAGCTATATGAAATGAGGTGTTTAGTAGAGTTTAAAAATAGCTGTAAATCTCTAAAACATAAGTGGGCTTAATTCTCTCACAAATCATTTCATATCAGCACTTCTGTGCTTAAGTCACTGCTCTCATTGGTGCAGACATGGGAAAGCCATTAAATGTAGAACAAGATCAATCTTGTTTAAAATTCAAATATTTAATCTGTTTATTTTAAACATCTGTTTAAAATAATTTAGATTGAATTTACTGTGAAAATATATTGATGTTGTTGGTGTTGTTATTGATGCAAAAAGTATTCCCTTATAGAGTATTTGAAATGTTCTGAAATCCCATAAATAAAAGCAACAGTTTAATGGATTGTTGAAGACTATTTAAAAAGTCAGTCTCTTCATTGGTTTGGAAGAAATATGAGAGTTTGGATTCTCACGTTAGTTAAGAGGTGTGTTTGCTCCCTCTCCTAACATGATGATGTAGAGGGGATTTTTTTGGGGTGAGGTCTCGTCTGGAAGAAAATCTTTGACTTCATTTCTCTGTGGTCTGCTTTCAGAGGCCAGTAAATTTGTGATGTCATATGTTGCGGCAGTGTGTGGGAAGGGCCAGGAAGTGAACAAAGTAAAAGAGCAGCTGCTTCAGTCCAATCCTGTGCTTGAGGGTGAGTCTTCCATGCCTTCTTTGTGCCAGGTTTTTGTGTGTGTGTGTGTGTCTCTACTGTATGCTGTTTTACACTTGTACACCCTAGTCCTTCATCTTAAAACATAGATCAGATGTTATTGAACATAGTGAAATACCAATATATGGGAAATTCAGGGATAGTTATTTCAGGTTCTTGTGGCAAGTTTGGAGGCAGATGATCAAATGACAATATAGTGTTTTTTTTTTTCTTCTCGATAGTCCCACCCAAATCTTAACTAATGTTATTGCTAAAATTAATGTCTGTTAATCAGACCGCTGCTTTTGTAATTTGGGGGCCTTGAAGCGGAAATGCCCATACGATGAGATTGAGATGGAGCAGAAGTCTTTTTTTTGTTGGCAGCAGGACTCAGAGCAGAGTGAAGTCCTACATCTGTAAGAATTTAGCTGCTGGAAGTAACGAGCCCCTCACCATGGGCCCTGCATTTCCTGCTGCATACCTCTCTTAGGTTACTAGGAGTAGACAGTGTTCAAAAAGAAAGGCTGTAACTGTACATTTTCTGTACATTTATCTGTTTCCATGAAGAACCTAAGATCCATGAAATTTTCCTCTTTTGCACACACTGTAATCAACTTTGCACTTTTTCATTTGACAATAAAAGTTATTTGTTACACTGGAATTCATAGTTTAAAATGTAGAACGCTGTAATATGTGCAGTGTCAGTTTTTTTGTCATATTTTAGTATAGTATTCAGAACATATGCATTGTCTTATCAGTTTGAATTCAAGTTGAAATGTTATTATTTTTTCACAGAAGCTCAAAACGGTAAGCGTTACCCTGGCAATGGTTTCAGTTCTAGGGATATGCATTAACTGATAAACCATGAACATTAAAAACAATTTAGCTAAATCTATTAATCAAATGTATAATTTTGAGTTCTAATGGTACACCATTGAAACTCTGAGCTATTACATAGAACATATTTAAGTTAATTGTATGGTTTCTTTTAGGGATGCACCGATACCATTTTTTGGTCTGATCTTGATACCAAAATTCTGAGCATCGACCAATACCGATACGATCCCGATACTGTGCCATTTTATTTATTTATTTATTTTTTTTTTTGATAAGCATTATACAGTTTCTATAGTTCTGGTGCTAAACTCAAATAATTTATCTTAAACTAGGCTACATTATTTTAACATTTGTTATGACATTGATCTGTTGTGGTCCAGCTTATGTTTCCTTTTTTAATATTGCGATATTTTTTTTTTATATATATCTGTAATACCACTATGGACCCTAATCGTTGGTAAAATAACCAGCTATTTAGCAAAGCCTGATATTTTCCTGCAGGTTTGAAGCAGACTAAACTGTCTGAGACCGGTTTTACTTAATAATCCCTCGCCAAAAGACTAAATAATTTTCTGTTAATGACAATCCATATTGCGCCCGTTCGCACTATTCGCAGCACTTAAAGTATTCCTCTCGGAAGAATAAACTTAGTCAGAAGGATGAAAGAACAGAAACTTAATATTACAGAATAACTTTACGGAGTGGCGCACGTCGCATCTCCGCAGCTGGTGCGTGAATGAAGCGCTTGATGCATAACTGAGACACAACTGAGTGCACAGCCCTCCTGTATCTGCGGACACTTCCAAAGCAGCAGCACAAAGGGAAGAAGTGCGTTGAGTATCTGTTCAATGTATTATTGAGCCTTTTCTAATTTAAAATTTCAGGTAGGCCTACTTTGTGTGTGAAGAGCAGGTATAACCCTCTCTACTCCAGTATTGCTAATGCGATCTGCTGATCTAACTGACAGGACTCAACATGATTTAGAAACATCAATGAAGTCCTTGCTGCAGGTCAAAATTAACCCATTTAATGCAAAACCAAATGCATTTCTCCACTGATAGTTTAAACTAACAGGATCAAATAGTATTGGAGAATGTTTTTCGAGTTCTCATGAACACGACACGCAGTTTGAATTATGAATGAATGGAGAATGATTGACAGGCGCAGCAGCGGGCAGCGCTGAAATGAACATGAATTTAACCACTTGAATATTCATCTGTGCTTCACATTAAATTATAGAATGGCTTCAGAACATTCTAGGCCCTTATAATAAGCTACCCTCATGGCTTTTGTTGGCTTACAAATTACACAGAATATAGTGCACGTGCAAGATCGGATTTAGCTCGGTACCATCTGGCCAATACCCGATCCAGCAAAAATATGTGGCATTGAACCAATATCCGTTCCAAGTATCCGGATCAGAACATCCCTAGTTTCTTTCAACATACCTTATGATGTTCATCATTTCATGATTTATGCATAGACTACTGTAAAGAGGACAAACAAACACATTTATTATCATTTGTATTTTGTGAGTAAACTAAAAAAAGATTATTGTTTTAGTCCTAAATGTTTTGTGCATTGCTTGTAAATTCGAATTAATGTCCACTGCACATAACTAAAACAGTTATTATTGTTTTAAAATAGGTTCAATAGTGTACATGTGGAATCGCTCCTGTTTTTGCTTCTAATGTTTTGCTTTATGAATATGACTAAAGGTAGCTAAGGATTTAGGATTATTCCACCAGAGGACATCAGTCAATGTGTTAAATAAATTAGGCATGACAAACTCACAAAATGTTATTTCACTGCAGCTTTTGGGAATGCCAAGACTGTGAGAAATGACAACTCGTCTCGATTTGTAAGTATATATATATATATATTATGACTCTTCTGATGCTTCTCCTCTCGCTAGCATGTGTTTGCTTTAGTTTAAATCAACATGGACTTTTGGTCTGCGATGTGAACACAAGCAAATTATTCCATTGCTTTCTATCAAACCACTCCCAATGTTTTCTGTCTGGTACAATAACTTTTGATGACATTTCATTCTTTCCACAAGCTGAACTGCATGCCTCTGTTACACTTTGTTTTGTGTTTTGCTTGTTGTGGACTACACATTAAGCACATCTGGCCCTCTTCTGATACAGCAAGTATGATTGATGTTCATGTGCACAGAGAGATTCAAACAAAACTCTGAGTAACCTCTCTGACAACCAACTCCAGATGCCCTTGACTCTTGTGTCTTTTCCCATGTTGTCCACAAACACATACTCCAGCAATTCCATTCAGCACAACTGAACGCAGTGAAAATATTTGAATATCTCTGTTAATGCAAATGTTTTGCTGCTGTTGTCTTTGATAATTTGGCCTTTCCATTATGACCTGGCCACACTGAATATATTCATGGTTAGCTATGTGTAATTACCAATTACCAACTAGACTACACAGCATTGTTCAGCACATGTTTTTAAGATGTTTTAAAGGTGTCATAGAATGCATAGATTAATTGTTTAAATTGTTCTCTAATATCTTTACAGAAGGTATGTGGCTTGATAAAATGCAAAAAAAGTATAAAAGATGATATTTATGAAGTATATTGCAGTCCTTTCACTCCAAAAAAGGACTGGATGCTTGCTTTTTGAGTGCTGTTAAGTGAGTTCTTGAACACCTATGATTGGCCATTGTGTTCACATAGCTGTTCACCGAGCAGTGACATGGACAGGGAAGAACAGCCACTGCAATCATACCTGATCCATGATAGACACGGAGGTGAAAACTCGCTCTGAAGACATGCTTGTGTGTTAATTCACAAATGTCACTGTTACAGCCGAAAGAGGAGAAGAAACATTACCTTACAAACATGCCAACAGTTCAGAGAAAGAGATGGAGAGAGAGCTCTACAGCTTTCATTTCTGCCCTAGCAACAGGGTTCATAGAACTGTATCATTGTCAATATTGTCAATGATCACACTAATGAAACTTGCCAGATGGTAACTTGTTGGACAAAATGCACAAAAATTAGTATGTTGAACTTTTTGGCACTTGCAAAAAAGCATCCCCATGAAAGCATTCATATTACGATGCTTAGCCATGAAGTTTTTCTGTGGCTTTGTTTGCATTTCTAGTGAGCTATCTAAATAGGCAGCATTTTAAGGGGCTATTCTTCAGGGGCTATTCCCAACACAAATATTGTTTGATTATGATAACCTTCCTAAGATGTCTGATTTTGGATTTTCTGTCAGCGTTACATGTTTTGTAACAAAAGCAGTTCCCAAATTCAGTGCAGCCAAGTCGTCACTTTAGAATTATGAGGTTCTATCTGACATTTTTGTCAAAATTGAGTTATTGACATACTCTTATTAAATGACAACTAATTTACATTATGGGATTTTTTTTTTATATAAGTTGTTTAGATTTTAAGACTTTTTATTTAAAAAACAATTGTTACACACGTTGTTTGCTATATGAAATGCAAGAACTTTGAAGCTCAATATCTCAAAATCATTCAGAACGCAGATAGAACCTTATAATTCCAAGGTGATTAAGTTGTTTACTTAAACAAGTTGGCTTAAATGCTAGTTTAATAGTTGATTTTGGTATCAGTTGTCTTAAGTGTATTAATATTATTATTACTATTATTTAATAAATTCAATTCAATTAACAAAAGTATAAATAAATAAAAAAATTAACCATTTCACCAATAAATCATTTTGCTTTTTGGTCATACTTTACAATAAAATTCCATTAGTTAATGTATTTACTAACATTAGGGACGGGGAGTGCTGGGATGAAGTTTGCTTTCACTTTCAAATTCCTATGAAATACACCTTTTTGCAAATTTGTTTTTAAAGATGATCTGCCTGTGATGTTAAGTTTGCTGTGTTATAAATTAAATATAGCATATGTGTGTAAATTTGGAGCAGATTGAAGTCTTACATAAGCACTGGAGGTAATATTAAGATGTTATTGGTTACTGCCATGCTCAAGTCAAATTTTTAACATACGCCTAGGCTTATTTCACAAATAAATAAATTAATAAAAAAAAACACTAATCATAATGCCAAGACTAAGTGTTTACAAACAGGTCTGACTCACTCCTTTTAGTCCGGCGTATGCCGTCCCAGTAACACACCCTTATTCAATAACAATGAACAAATTGCACAAAACAAAGAGTGATATTTAAAAGTGAAGTAATAGCCTATTTAAAAGTACACAATAAAAAATTTTAATTTGCGAGAGCAGTATGATATGCTTTAAGACACAGCTGCTTTTATTTATTATTTTAGGTTTGTTATGAATTTTGTGCAGGGGGTTTAATATTTAATTGGTCAATAAATCTATTTGAAAATCTAGCTATTCTGTTTATTGATCGATTAACCACAGACCGTTCATCCCTCCAGATTATTTAGTTCACTCTGTACTCTGTATTCAAGTACCAAACATTTATATAAAGAAGATTTTTTGGATTTTTGTATATTATGATTTTTATTTAAACATTGTTTAAGCTCAATTGCTGTGT
>NC_079443.1:13309789-13338529 GCF_903798145.1 Danio aesculapii | reverse complement strand
CGTAATTTCTTAAAAGCAGGGTTCAACAGTAAAGATGGCCCAATATGCATGCAAATATGATCTTAGAATCAAGAAGCAGCACGACTGTTCATGAGAGAGGAAAAAAACTGATGAAAACCGAATGAGAGGATGATCACGCGTGCAGAGAGATCTCACTCACTGACGAGATCATGTGCACAGGTGATGTGATGCATGCAAGTGTTTAAAAAGCTTGTGTGCTCCCATTTTCTTGCATGAAGCAACCATGCCAGGAAATGCAACTGGTGTGATCGGTTCTCTTTAAAATGGACTGGATAAAAACGCAATGCTCGTGCACCCACAGTCCTGCTGCTGTCAAGAGCTCGAGATTAAAAAAATCTTCCGCTTTACATTCTTTGAACAGATTATTAATGGGCCTAATGAGAACCATGTGTGCGTGATCATCCTTTCATTATTCAAATATTTATTTAAATGTATCATTTCATTCATATTTCAGTATGTGAAATAAAAACTAATTGCAAGAAACCACAACCAATTTACTCGTGCACATTGAGCGAGGTCTTACACAACACAAAAAAAATTAATGACTAAAGAGTCATGTGGACATAACAAAAAACCTAAATCAAGTAATTTTAGCATGCCAAAGTCAAATTTATGAATATAAAATATATTTTCCCCAACAACAAAATTGTGGCTAGTGAAAATCTCAAGTGGCTAGTAATGTTGGAAAATTACTAGCCACAGCAGCTGGTGATCAAAAAAGTCAGTGTCAAGCCCTGCTAAAAAGCTATGTGAAGGCCCTGTTTTAACCAAATATATTACCATGTGGTTTCAGTGATTCAGTGAAGCAGAGATTGGTTACCAGTTTGCCTGCTGTTAATGTGTTCAAATGTGTCTCTTGTGACTACTTGTGTCCTCATTTTGTTTAGACCCATGATCCCTCCAAGCAAATGAAAGTGTAATCCATGTGTTTTGTTGTGAGTACAAACACTATGTTGTGGTGCATCTCACAACATATAACAACCATATGTTAGGAGGGTATTTTGTGTCTTTTGTGACTTACATGAGCGCTTACAGGTTTATGCTTGTATTTACCATTCTCTACTTGTTAAAATAATGTTTAAATGTTAGTGTTTTATTTAGCTAGCACACATTAAGTTGATCTGAAGTAAAATTATTATTATTATTTTTTTTAGATTGTTACAAAAAACACTTCAGGCTAATGTTGCTATTTTCTACTGGACACACATCTCTATGAAGTATGGGTATTGTGACATGCCTCTCTCCACAGATGAATATCCCTTGTGAGACTTCCTGTCTCAATTTGAATACAATAAACAATGAAATCTTCACCATGGATACCTAAATACTCATTCTAATGTAAACAGGAAAACATCTTTGTTTTCTCTAAAGTGACTGAAGAGAATTATCTGTAGCTAGTAGCACAGTTTCTGTGGAAGGAAAGAAAGAGTCTCTTGTCCTTAAAGTGAGACAGCTGTGGGTGTTCATGAAATACTTTGTTCTTTGATATTTCATTTTCACAGATCTCTTGGAGAAATCCCGTGTGGTAAAGCAGCCTAGGGGGGAAAGGAATTTCCACATCTTCTACCAGCTGCTTTCTGGTGCATCAGATGACATGCTCAGTAAGAGGCCACTTACATATTTATGTATTTATATTTATATATTTTGTATTATTATTTACATGTCCATACATGTCCATTTTTAGAATATGGTGAGGGAAAAAATTTTAAGATTACACTCTAGCATACCTGAGAACCTATGGTTCATCCATAGTTTATTTGCACCCCTTTGAAGTATGAAATTTAACTTTCAATTGGTAAGTAATAAGTATCATAATGAAACTGATGAATATCAGTATACTATTATTATCTGGGTCTATAGCCCCTTTCACACAGTGATGCGGTAAATATTCGGAAACGACTGGTAAATTCAAAAAAGTGCTATTTACACAGGCAAGGATGTTACGGAATTTTTCCGGAAAAGACAATTCACACATCCATTCCAAAATAATTGGCATATTCTGACATCATTAACCAGAAATGACCTCTAAACTGCTGCGCTTGTATTTGTAAACAGTTGACTACATTACAAATTCTGTGGATGGATAAATGTTGTGAACAACTTTGATGAAAACATATAGAGGAACACTTTCCCATGTCGAGATGTACATAATATGTGTGTGTGCTGGCGCTCACCGGCTGCTTCACGTGCACATGCAACACGTCAAGCAACTGAAGAAAGCAGAGCTTGATAGTAAACAAACAATGGCTTATCATAAGCATCTTATCGATAATTATTTACACGGTTGGCATTAAGAAGGAACATAGAAACGTTATATGATTAACATCTAGCAGCTAAATGTGTCTGGAAAAATATTCATAGGCTTTTATTTTCATAAACAGCAAAGATGTGAATGCATCCGAGTGTTCTGATTGGCTAAAGTAGACATCTCACGTCAGCGTATTCTAGACATGAACGCGCTCTTTCCGGCAATTTTCCTTCTGCCTTTACACAGCGCATTGTTCACACATTGTTCCAAATTGCCGGAACAAATTTACTGCTATTTTCAAAAAGGGTGTGTTCACACACACAGACCTTTCCGGAAATTTGCTGGTAATTTTTTTGGATAGGTCTGTATGTGTGAAAGGGGCTTATGTCAGACCTTTACAGGAACTTTGTCAATACGCAGTTTATTTGAACTAGTTTCTTCTTCCTCTGGATCGCAACCTCTAAGTGTGATTAAAATTATTGCCTCCTTGTTCTGTGTAGTTTGCAAAATATCTGTGCATTTATCTGTGTGTGTTTGGTTCGCTCTGCATTGATTTTAGCTCTCTAATTTACTGGTTGTGGGTCATTCACATATTGGGTCTAAAACTCTATGGAAAACCGATGTGTGCTGCTTCCTTTACCAATTTAATCACATCTGAGCTCACAGTCCTGTGGCGTCTGTCATTGCTATGCCACCATCAGCTGTTCTTACACACCGGATGCGGAAACACTGGTTTAGCTTTCATTTCAATTAAATGGTTTGAGCCTGGCCAACCAGAACACACCTCCAATGAGCTCGCACACACCACACTCAATGTTCAAAATAGTAAAATTTTTGTAGCTGTATCAATTGATGCGGTTACATTATTATTAATTGGAATTTTGTTTAAGAGTAGAGCAATATTCTGGTTTAACTGCATTGCTTTGTTAATACGTTTTTGTATTGGGATAACACATCTATTCTGTACCATGGCTGCTTGTACTTCAAATGCTTTTTGCTTACTGTCTTGATTAGTCATGATGGGTGTTTCTTTTTCAACTCACGCTGCATTCAGTAGACCAATCAAAACTCGGGAGGTCATCAGACCAATCACCATAGATTAACACTATTGAAAGGAGGGATTTTGAAAAATTAACCATTGAACAAATCATATAAGAGTTGTTGGGATAATTAAGTAAAAATAAAGGCCTATTATAAGACAATGAAAGTGTTTTTGAACTTGCATGCATATCGACCAGTTGTTGAGGACTGCCAAAAACAAACTATGATCTTCTATAATGCATAATAGGGACTCTTTAGTAATAGGCAAGCAATATGCCAGTAGTTATTAGTCTGAATTGTGACTTAAACTAAAGTGTTACTAATTGTCTTAATGTTACTGTAAAACTCTACTTGTAATTGTATTTCAGAAAAACTGAAGCTGGACCGGGACTTCAGCAAGTATAACTACCTTAGCCTGGATTCAGCAACTGTCAATGGACTGGATGATGCCACTAGTTTCAGAACTGTCAGAGTAAGTTTGTAAGTTTTACTTTTAGCCCTGCCATGCGGTTTCTGACTCAAAAACTACAGGTAACCAGTGCAAAGACAGTTCACTCACATTACTATGAATTGGAAAAAGTGCGATGCTCACTACCACTTTTTATCTCTGTCCTTCCAGTATTTCTAAACGCATTGTCTTGTTACCGTTGAAACAGTCATAAAGGAGATTAGTGTTGTGCCAGTCTTTGTGGATGCACAGTAGCTGGAGAAAACTGAAAATGGCATGTTTTTAATATAATTTGGACTTAAGCAGCAATAATAATGGAATAGGACACTTCAGATTTTGTTCTGTTTTAAAATATTAAATTTAATTACGAGTTCAGCAAGATTTCAGGATTCCCCCATTCATTTATATCGGACTTATATTGGTATTGGATGAACTGCCTGGAGGCATTGCATTATGATCACCAAGTGAATAGACTTTCCTTGAAAGGGACTTTGGCTCAGATCTATGGCACCCACTATGATTAGAGGTTAGCAAAGCCACCTTATCTCTCTGGCTTAACTAGATAAGATCATCCTTT
Source organism: Danio aesculapii (assembly GCF_903798145.1). Classification (NCBI taxonomy): domain Eukaryota; kingdom Metazoa; phylum Chordata; class Actinopteri; order Cypriniformes; family Danionidae; genus Danio; species Danio aesculapii. The sequence goes on along the minus strand of NC_079443.1, from coordinate 13,334,194 downwards.
ATCCTACTGAGGTGAAGTTTGATCTGAGCAAGACACTTTGCCTTGTGTTGTTATGCAATATGGGGCTTTATTCGGGGCTCTACTAAAAGAACTATATCATTTAATGGGGGATTCCTTCTGTTTTCATGTCCTTGACTTACAAACTTGTAAGGTTGTGAAAATAGATAATGCAGAACATGGGCAGTCATTGCAGTCAGAAAGTGATTTCTCAACAAGCTTAGTGGTTAGCACTGATCTGAGTCCCGGCTGCACCAGGTGGCATTTCTGTATGGAGTTTGCATGTTCTCACCATGTTGGTAAAGGTTTCCGGCAGGTGCTCCAGTTTTCCCCACAGAGCAAAGACATGCGGTATAGGTGCAGTGCATAAACTAAGTTGGCTAGCTTGTGTGGGTGAAAGAGTGAGTATGAGCGGGTGGGTGAGAGCGATCGTGTGCATGAGAGCGAGTGTGGGAGTGTCAGTGAGAGTGTGTGGATGGGTGACTGAGTGTGTAAGTGAGTGTGTGAGTAAGTTAGTGTGTTGGTGAGTGAGGCCCCGTTTACACTAATACGTTTTAGTTTTAAAACAGCAATTTAGAATGAAAACAATCCACGTCCACACTGGCGTTTCACCTAGCATTTCTGAACAACTCTCCGTCCACACTACACCACTAAAACTGCACATCACGTGACCACACACACACTCTAGCATGCACTGCAGGAATGTGAGCTGTGCACGTCGGGCTGTTCATCAAGCATCTACCGCTGGATCTACTATATTTGTTAAACGTGATATTTAATTCATCTTGTTTTTTATCTTACGACATATTCCCCAACTTTGGTCTTTTGAATCTATTACTTGCTCTCAGGTAACATGTTTTGGCTGAGCGCAAAGATAAGTTAATATATTATTAATGTAATCGACAAACACTGATTCTGCACAATTTGCTGATTGCTTGCATTTTTTTCCTATATTATAAACTTATTGTACGTTATAAGATGCTGTTATAATGGCCATTATTGATTGTTAAAATATGATATATTTGATATATATGAAATATTGATACTCCGCAAAAGAGAGGTATGTTTCGTATTTATGAAAATGAAAGGAGGCTGTAATGCTATAGGCTACGTTTTGTTATAAATATGCATACAGTGAAGATGACGGTCATATAAATATGTAGCTACGCGACATCTCAACATTTTTGATGTCTGTTAAGTTGCTAATATCAAAATGAAAATAGGCAGTTCCTCATCATGTTTTCATTTTAATTATTTTTTTTTAAGAAAGTGAAAGAACATAGCCAGGGTGATGTGAATGAGGTTATAAAGTACACTGTTCCCTTCGAAAATTTACCTGACATGTCCTCGGGAGTGAACTTTGTGTAGGCTACTTAATATTGAGGAAAAAGCCCCAATCAGATAGACGAACGTCTGCAGCCACGCCTCCGTTTACAGATGTCTCCGTTTTCCTTCATCCCCACTGACACGCAGTAGCAGCATTTTAAAATGACAACGGCCTCTTCAGCGTTTTCAAAAAGCTCAGTTTTTGCCGCTAGAAAACTCTGGGTTAGTGTGGACGAATAGCATAACCGTAGCAAAACTTATGCGTTTTAAAACTAAACGTTTTAGTGTAAATGGGGCCTGAGTGTGTGGGTTTGTGGATGAGTGAGTGTGTGAGTGAGCAAGAGTGTGAGTGTGTGGGCGAGCGAGTGAGTGGGTTAGCAGGCGAGTGTGTGGGTGAGTGGGGAATCAGTGTGTGTAAGAGTGGGTGAGTGAGAGTGTGAGCAAGCGAGCGTGTTTGAGTGAGAGAGTGTATGTGTGTGTGGTACCGGCACATCGTCATGTACCACACATCATCTTGGCTGTGTGTGTATATGTAATGTATTTTGTTAGATTACCCAGGATAAGTGACTTAAAGGGGTAGTTCTCTATGATATCATATTTTAAACTTTAGTTGATGTGTAATGTAGCTGTGTGAACAAACAACCTCTTTGGATGTAAAATGCTCAAAGGTCAATGTTAAAATTGATCAACTACAGGCACAGTTGTTAGCGTTAACGGTAACTTATGTTGTAGCGAGGACATAACAAGGATGTAAACAACGGGAAATGCTGTTTGGCACCGCTAACAATTTAGCTACTTTACTCTGTATAACGCATGCAGTGTCTCTCTATATGTGTTTTTCTAAAAAAATAACATGATTTTCTACAAGTAAATCATGAGCACACATTGCTTTGCATCTTATAAACACAACCAAGCCTTGAAAATACACTGTGGACCACCCCTTTAATCTAAATACTTTAGAATACTTTGAAATACCTAAGCTTGCAGGTGAGTCTCAATAAATTGGAATATAATTGAAAAGTTCATTTCAGAATCAGAATCAGAAAGAGCTTTATTGCCAGGTATGTTCACACATACAAGGAATTTGTTTTTGTGACAAAGCTTCTACAGTGCAACGGGATTACAGAGACAGGACAAAAAACAGATAATGAATAAAAAAGAAATAGAAGTAAGTAGTGAGTGCAAATATACAGATTGACAAGTGTATGTACATGTTTATTACTATATACAACGTTATATGTGCATCTGTTATGTGCAAATTGGCATGTAAAGTGTGTTGTTAAATAAGTGTATATGTGTATAAAAGTGTATGGCAAGTAGTGATGTTGGCTCCACAATTATTATCATCAAGTGTTCATGAGATGGATTGCCTGAGGGAAGAAACTGTTTCTGTGTCGGGCTGTTCTGGTGCGCAGTGCTCTGTAGTGTCGACCAGAAGGTAAAAGTTCAAAGAGGCAGTGTGCTGGGTGTGGGGGGAGAGCAGGGGGGTTTCTCCTGAAGTCCACTATCATCTCCACTGTTTTGAGCGTGTTGAGCTCCAGGTTTGTGGACTGCACCAGACAGCCAACTCCTTAACCTCCTGTCTGTAAGCAGACTCGTCACCGTCCTGAATGAGGCCGATAAGTGTGGTGTCATCTGCAAACTTCAAGAGCTTCACAGAGGAGCTTCTTTTGAAGTGCAGTCATTCGTGTACAGGGAGAAGAGCAGTGGGGAGAGGACACACCCCTGGGGGTGTTAATGGTGGCGTGAAGAGCAGTTCAGAGTGAGTGTGGGGGGTTTTCTCAAACCGGCAGTAAAACTCATTCAGGTCGTTTGCAAGTCGTTCATTGTCTACAGTGCTGGGGGATGGTGTCTTGTAGTTTGTGATGTTTTTCAGACTTTTCCACACAGATGCCGAGTCGCTGGAAGAGAACTGACTCCTTAGTTTCTCAGAATAGTTCCTTTTTGCGACTCTGATCTCCTTTTCCAGTGTGTATTTGGCCTGCTTATACAAGGCCCTATCCCCATTCCTGTAAGCAACCTCCTTGGCCTGACGTAGCTGTCTGAGTTTTACAGTGAACCATGATTTGTCATTGTTGTATGTGAGTTGAGTCCTGGTAGGAATGCACACGTCTTCACAGAAACTGATATAAGATGTTACAGTCTCTGTGAGCTCATCCAGATCTTTGCAGCAGCTTCAAAAACACTCCAGTCAGTGAGGTCGAAACAGGCTTGTAGATCCTGCTTTCGTTAGTCCATCTTTTCACAGATCTTAATACAGGTTTGGCTGTTTTCAGTTTCTGCCTGTAGGTTGGAACGAGATGAATCAAACAATGGTCAGAGTGTCCCAAAGCTGCTCGTTGGACGGAGCGGTACGCATCCTTTATTGTAGTATAGCAGTGATCCAGTATATTTCTGTCTCTTGTGGGACATGTAACATGCTGTCTATATTTTGGCAGTTCACAGGATAGTTTTGCTTTGTTAAAATCCCCGAGAATGATTAAAGCAGAGTCCGGGTGTTGTTGCTCTATCACCGTGATCTGATCAGCTAGTTTCTGTATTGCCAGGCTCGCGTGCGCGAGCGGAGGAATGTAAACACTGACGAGGATGAACGAGCAGAACTCGCGCGGGGGGTAAAAAGACTTACAGTTAATAAACAGTGCTTCGAGATCTGGACAACACATCTTCTTTAAAAGTGTTACATCTGTACACCACGTTTCATTGATGTAAAAGCACATCCAACCACCGCGCGATTTCCGTGTTGATTCTTCGTCGCGATCTGCTCTGAACAGCTGATAGCCCGGTAGGTGAAGCGCGTTGTCCGGTATGGTGTCATTCAGCCAGGTTTCCGTGAAACACAGAGCAGCTGAATGCAGAAAATCCCTGTTTGTCTGAGAGAGCAGAATGAGTTCGTCTATTTTGTTGGGTAGAGAGCGGAGATTTGCCAGATGGATGCTAGGCAACGCAGTCCGAAATCCACGCTGTCTGAGTTTCACCGACTACAATGTCCAACAGAACATCAGATAAATCCAGGTATGGAAAAATATTCGTTGGTGTATGTGCCCGAATGTCCAACAATTCGTCTCTGGTGAAACTAACTGTAGGAATATGACTCGAGACAGGACAAACTAACAAAAACACAAACACTACTGCAGAGCACGACACGGAGGCTGCCATCGTCATCAGCGCCATCTTGGTAGCAGTAATACAATTTCAAAAGTGAAACTTAAATAGGCCTAGATTGATTATGCACATACTGAAATATTTGTGTTTATCATTAATAAGTGAAATAAGTGTTTATCATTTCTTGAATTTAGATGATTATGACTTACTGCTAATGAAAACCTAAAATTCAGTATCTCAGAAAATTAAAACCTGGCAGAAGAACTGAAGGCCGCTTTCAGAGCAACCTTGGCTTTATGGTGGCACAAACTGATTGTCTCCATGCCACATTGTTGTAGTAATTCATAGTTTAACCATTTATTCAGTGCTGATTTTCATACTTTCAGTAGTCAAATATTTCTGTGTTAAAAATATTTGTATTTAGTTATTTTAAGTAAGATTAAGTAATATTCTATTTAAAATTAAAATAAATAAACATTTGAAACCTATCAGTCTGTGTATAACGAATAAATGTAATATTTTAGTTTTACTATACGCACAAAAGAATCACAGAGTCAAAATTGACAGAGAAGTGATTGGCACAAAATTATCAACATTGACAGCCAGAGCAATTTTGTTACAGCCCATGTCTTTACAGTTCAATGTAATTTAACATGCAGTTTGCTAATGACAATTTAGTGAAACAAATCCACGATCTATCCAGTTTGTGAATTCACACTGGCTAAACAATATAAATCCTTAATTTAAGACAGACTTAAAAGAATCATCTGTTTATAACAAATTGGATCATAAACTCGCACCATCCAACGTTGCACCATGTCATTACATGTTTTTGTTTTGTTTTTTACAACTTTATAGTGCTGATCTTCCTTTGTTTTTTGTTTTGTTTTGATTATCAGAGTCTCTATTTTGCCTAGAAATACTGCAATAATTTTAAAAGTTATTAAAAAAGAAATTAACTAAAAATCCATACTTACCGCATAAGTTTTAATTCATAAAATAATAAATAAATTTTATTGATTTTGTTCTTCTCACCTTGTGAGTTCACAATTGACTAATCTTTTTTTTTTTTTGCACTGGTATGGATTTTTTTAATATTTCAAAATGTTATATTTTTATACAGTAAACAACTTATTTTATTTTAAAAACTTCATAAAAGTTTGATCTTTTGAACGGAATAGCCTACTCAAAACAAAAAAAGCAATAATTTCAAAATTGCAAGATAATTATATAGACCTATATTCATGATTTTACAGCATGCCAAACATAAATTATTTCCTTTTCTTTGTGTTGCAAATTAACATGCAACTTGACTGTTGTATAAAAATAATTGGTTAAATAACAAAATGGCACTTAATTAACAAAGATGTTTAATAAACATATTTTAAGTAAAATGAAAATGAAAGAACTAAGAACTGAAACTAGCTCAAATGTTCTTGAATAAAACTTGTTACAGTAGTGTACATATGTACAATTATACAATGTCCGAAAATGCATTTTAAGAGGTGTTCAGACAGTTCAGAGCCACCGTACAAGCGAAAAACTAAATACAGATAGTATAAGTTTAGAAAATGTGGCATAAATTCGTCCTATTTGGCGTTTTAGATTCTTTTCACCTCTTCTTTTCACTATTTTTAATTTTAAAAATAGCATTTATCGGCCGATAACGATATGACCGCTGATTTACCGTACATCCCCATTTTTTAATCATCATCTGAGATATTAGAGTAATAACAAACTGTATTGTTAAAAAATGTATTGTTAAAAGTTAGGTAATAATGGTTTACAAATGTGCAGCAATGTTAAATAGCTGTTAAAAAAAGTCAATAATTAAATATTTGTTCATAGAGCTATGAAATACACACCAAACTGTTTAATTACTAAATAAACTTTAAATAAAGGTTTTATAATGTATATTGTTGCTGCCTTAGCTGGTTATATGGCCTATTAAGACCATTGACTCTTTCATCAACCATCGTTATTATTCCCATGCTTGTCTTCTGGAAATGAGTGTAGAATGTGTCACAGCAAAACCCACGGTTAACTGTTCAGAATTCAGCACCGTATCAGACAATACAGTGCATTTCTGGTGAACAATAGGTCTAAGCCAAACTCCATGCTGACATCAGAACAATCTAACTCAATATGTGCTGGGCCTCTGGCATTGTCTTTTAATCCCTTGCCTGGGAGCCAAGCCTAATTAAATACAAACATTCTTTTTTGCAGTGTAGACAGTTGTAGTTTTTAAGCTTAAGCATAAATAAAGCCCTGTGTGTAAGAGACAATAAACACTATGAGGGAGGATGGTTGCTATTTATGCTAGGCTGCAAATAATACTCAAAACTCAGCAAGATATTCTTCCTTAGAGATACAACATCTTTCACTTGTTAACATAAAAATACCATTAAAGTGTTTATCCATGCTTGAAGGATAAAGTTGTTACCTTTTATTTAGAGTTAAAAGATTTTTGCTTTGTCATTTGAGATTTCTGTTGCGTCATATTTCAGCCATTAACTGCTCACTTGCTTGTTATCTCTGGCCTTTAGAACATTGACTTTGCCAATGAACCACTCACACTATTATTAGTGATTCGATGACATTTAAAATCTAATTTATTGCCTCAAAAGAACAAACGTTGATGCAAGCTATTATAGAACTACTGGCAACATGAGAAACCATATGCTGCTGATGATTCTGTTTGTAAAGAATGTAGTGTAAAGAAATGTGAAAAATGTAACCAAGCATGTTACATATTTCCCAACATTTCCATTAACTGAACAATATGGTGGTCCATCATAGGTCATATTTTATCCTAAAATAATTATCCTAATTGTCAATTGAAATAAAATGAAGAATAAAATTTTCAGTTGAATAATTGCAGCATAAAAATGTATTTAAATAAATCACATTTTAAATGGACAAATAATCAAATAGTTAAAGGTGTCTATTAAATTTGTGTTTTTATGTCATTTAATAAAGCAATAAAACAATGAATGCAACAGTATTTTTTAAAACGTATAAATAGACAATTTAACAACTGTTTATTAATTTGTTTTAAAACATCAAATAAAACATTATTTAAAGAAAACTTCTTTAAATAATAAAATATTAGCACTTTTAAATTGACAATTTAATATACATAATTACATTTATTAAAGTAGTGTTTTTAAATGTCATTTAATAAAAAATAAAACAAAATTTTAAAATGCTGATTAATTAAACAATAAAATGAATATTAATAAATTATTTTAAATGCATACTTTTATTAGCTTTTTTAAAAAAGCATTTGGCAAAGGCCTTTTCTCCTCTCTTTGCCAATTGCTTTTCTTTGTTGTTTAGCTGAATGCTTTTCTTTAGCCATTTGTCAATTGAGTTAAAAAATGCCATTGGTCTGTACACACGTTTCAGCAATCAATTACCTTTCACCTCAAACCCTCTTTCACAGGTAAATATAGCTGTCTCTGGACATCGAGAAAAACTATAGGTTATTACAGCATCATAGAGGCTGTGTGCATTTTAAAATGGTTTAGCTTTAACAGATACAATGAATTAACAGTGTACAATGAATGTGAACATGTCCTTCATCTCCCGAACCGTTTTCTGGGTTCACACATGAAGGAAGGAGGCAGGAATTAGCTAAAATTATTAACTTAAATTATAAAATATATATATTAACACATGTGTGCACCAATCCCTCATGGACAGCTGTTTTCTAACCCATAAAACGCTGCAATGAGAGTTTGAGTTAAAAGGTGATTGGTGGGGCCAATGTGTGTACTGACCTTTATTTAACATGACATGTTTTAACTCCTTTGACAAATGGACAATAAAAAACATCTGAATAAAAAAGGCAGTTGGAAAATAGGTTTATTAATGTACTTTATTTGTTTAATCAACATTAGGATTTTGAATTTGTCTGTTTATTTACACATTTAAATGTGAGTTATTTATACATTTTTATTTGATAAATTGATAACTCATTTTATTTAAGCAACTCTCCTGGTCCTCCATAATTTCATTGAGAATCACTACTGAGAATGGCACGACCATTTCTCCTATGGGACAAGTCGTTTGGCCATAGGACAAATGGTCGTGCCCAACTGAGCCTCGAGGTGGAACTGAATGAGATTTCTCTATTGAGATTTCATTAAGTCATACATTAGTCATTTTTAAAACAAGTGTGAAGCGTGGGATAGTTTGCTTAGTGATTATTATCTGAGTAAAATCTCTTTTGTTAACTACTAATAACATGTAACAATTTAATAAGTGAGTAATATCTTTTAAAGAATATATCTGAATGTATATGAGAAAATTAAAATGAAATAATATAAGATCGTCCATGTTTTCATATTTTAAATACCAAATAAGAAAATATGAAAAATACATTCAAAATAAAATTAGTTGAGACACCAGACATTTCTCACAATATTTCCCAAATTATACAAATAGTTTATTCACTATAATTTCTAAGTAAAACTGTGTCAGAAAAAATATAAATTCAATAATGAATTCAAATCCAAAATTAATTCAAACAATTATTAGTATGACAATATTCACACAACAATTAATACATTAAGTCACCTTTAGCCTGACAGACTGGAGTCTTAGCAGCACTGCTGTCAACCAGGTTAATCAAGGCTGAATTGAAAAAAAATTCCCAGACTCGCTGCAGCAGCTAGTTCCTGTTGGTAGATAAATAAAAATAAATAAATAAATAGTCTGAAAGCATTCAATATTTTTCCTGATTTATTGTCATTTTCTTTCAAAAAGTTCTAAATAATAATATTCTTTGAGATGGTAGTTTACAAAGTAAATGAACATTTTACTCAAAACACATTGCTGTTATTAGCAAAATCCAGACAACCAACAATAACTTCGAAGGGGTCTCTTAATTTACTCCAGATATTTGTTTGTTTGTTTACATTTACATTTACATTTAGTCATTTAGCAGACGCTTTTATCCAAAGCGACTTACAAATGAGGACAAGGAAGCAATTTACACAACTATAAGAGCAGCAGTGAACAAGTGCTATAGACAAGTTTCAGGTGTGTAAGGTCTAAGAAGCAAAGCATTAGTTGAAAAATTTTTTTTTTTTTTTTTTTTTTTTTTTGAGAGAGAGAGAGAGAGGGCACAGTTAGTGGTATAGCCAGAGAGGCAGTTGCAGATTAGGAAGGAAAGTGGAGACTAAACAGTTGCGTTTTTAGTCGTTTCTTGAAGACAGCAAGTGACTCTGCTGTTCTCATGTAGTTAGGGAGTTCATTCCACCAACTGGGCAGATTGAATGTGAGAGTTCGGGAAAGTGATTTCTTCCCTCTTTGGGATGGAACAACGAGGCGACGTTCATTCACAGAACGCAAGTTTCTGGAGGGCACATATATCTGCAGAAGTGAGAGCAGATACGAAGGAGCACAGCTAGAGGTCACATTGTAAGCAAACATCAGAGCTTTGAATTTGATGCGGGCAGCAACTGGCAGCCAGTGCAAACGGGTGAGTAGCGGAGTGACATGTGCTCTTTTGGGTTCTTCAAAGACCACTCGTGCTGCTGCGTTCTGAAGCAGCTGAAGAGGTTTAATAGAACTAGCTGGTAGCCCGGCTAGCAGAGAGTTGCAATAGTCCAGTTTGGAGAGGACAAGAGCTTGAACAATGAGTTGAGCTGTATGTTCAGATAGGAAGGGTCGGACCTTTCTGATGTTGTAGAGTGTGAATCTGCAAGATCGAGCAGTTCTAGAAATGTGGTCAGAGAAGTTCAGTTGGTCATCAATCGTTACTCGAAGGCTTTTTACCATTTTGGATGCAGTGATGGTTGCTCCATCCATCTGGATTGAAAAGTTATGGTGAAGAGTCGGGTTGGCAGAAACTTCAAGCATTTCCATTTTCGTGAGGTTAAGCTGGAGATGATGATCTTTTCATCCAGTGTGAAATTTCTGACAGGCAGGCTGAAATGCGAGCTGGAACGGAGGGATCATCAGGGTGAAAAGAGAGGTATAGCTGGGTGTCATCAGCATAGCAGTGGTAGGAAAAACCATGTTTCTGGATGACTGTTCCTAAAGATGCCGTGTAGATAGAGAAGAGAAGTGGCCCAAGAACAGAGCCCTGAGGTACCCCAGTGTTTAGATGCTGTAGGTTGGACACCTCTCCCCTCCACGACACCCTGAATGACCTGTCCGAGAGGTAGGAACTGAACCATTGAATAACAGTGCCTGCGACGCCCAGTGACTCAAGCGTAGATAGCAGGATCTGGTGGTTTACAGTGTCAAAAGCAGCTGATAAATCCAGCAAGATGAGGACAGATGATTTAGAGTCTGCTTTAGCCAGTCTGAGATCCTCCACGACCGAGAGCAGGGCAGTCTCAGTTGAGTGGCCTTTCTTAAAGCCAGATTGCTTGTTGTCCATGAGGTTGTTTTGAGTAAGAAAGTCTAGGACTTGATTGAACACTACTTTCTCCAAAATCTTGGCCATGAATGGAAGCAGGGATACCGGTCGGTAGTTTTCAAGTAGCGTTTGATCCAGGTTGGGTTTCTTTAGCAGTGGGGTTACCCTAGCCTGCTTAAATGAAGTAGGGAATAGACCAGAGTCAAGAGATGTGTTAATTATGTGAGTCAGTGTTGGTATGACTGCAGGAGAAATGGCTTGCAGGAGATGAGAGGGAATGGGATCAAGCGGACAGGTGGTTGCATGGCTTGATAGCACGAGATTGGACACCTCAGACTCAGAGAGCTGGGAAAAAGAGGTGAGTGTGTGTGGTGTTGGTGGTGTATCTTGCGTGTTTGTTGTAGGTGCAGCAAATTGAGCACTGATTTTTGCAGTTTTGGTGCAAAAGAATGTAGCAAAGTCATCAGTAGTGAGTGTGGAGGATGCTGGTAAAGGAGGAGGATAGAGGAGGGAGGAAAATGTTTTAAAAAGTAAGCGTTTAGCGTCAGTTTATTTGTTTGGATCAAAAGTACATTCAAGCTATTATTAAGATCAATCCTCTAATACTCAGTGTTGTGGTGTGGAAATGTCTGGAATGAAAATATATATTTTATGAAAATATATATTTTTTTAATATATATATATATATATATATATATATATATATATATATATATATATATATATATATATATATATATATTTTTTTTTTTTTTTTTTTTTTTGGATTCCAAACTTTTCCAACACCCTCAGGCTATTCATTAGTGGTCTGGTAATGGGCCAGTCAATCACTAAACAGAACCCACCATATGTACTGCTATGCTAAATGTCTGTCCGCAGACCATTTTTAACTGAAGATATTTTCTCTTCTGCTTTCCTAGAATGCGATGCAAATTGTGGGCTTCATGGAGGATGAGGTACAATCAATACTCGAGCTGATAGCTGCTGTTCTCAAGCTGGGAAATATTGAGTTCAAACCAGAGTCTCGAGTCAATGGCTTTGATGAGAGTCGAGTCAAGGACAAAAATGGTAAATATTAGGCTCATATTAGGAAAGCATTGCCTATCCAACAGTTTTTTAGAACATGCAGCTAAACTGAAAGCTTACATTAAGCTTTACTTCAATAAAAAAGGGAAATAGGAAAACTCTAAGTGCAGAAAGAATGATCAAACCGCTGTCTGTGATTTGTTACAAAGGTATTTGCATTTGCATTTGCTGACATCGAAAATACGATTATAAAATTAAATGTGAAAGAAAATTCTTGATTGTAACTGGATTTTCATCTGCTCACCATGTTGATCACTACTGCCATCTATTGATATGTCAAAAGTTATTTAAAGTCATAGCTTACAGGCACTTATTCCTTTACTCATTTAGCATGAGTCACAGGCAATAGTGATAACAAATTTCTTTTTTTAAAGAGACTTATTGACTGAGGTAGTCTAAATGTATTTAAACCATTTCCTGATTTCTCAGAAATTATTATACAATTTATTTACCTCAATTTAATAATCAGTCTGAGGCAATCAGGTCATTCAAAACTTTCACAGACCGAAAATGTTCATTTTCATGAATGCGTATATTCTGGCTTACATTGTCACTGATTTTGTCGAGTTGCTTAAAATTAGTGTAATTTTTTTCATATAATACAATAAAAATTATGTATTTTTAAGTGTAGAGTCCAAATACTTTTCTTAGGAAACCAAATCAGGTTAGTCATCATATTATTTATCAGACTACTCAAATGTTTGCACAACTTATAAAGATTGTTACTGGTTGTTCTAGTAGTTTCCTATGTCCAGGGTTGTGGCTGGCCCACACTAAACATCACAGTCTATGTCAACACCTCCATTTATATACTATGGTGTCTGGTTTGTCTGGTCAGCTTAAACCCATTAGCCATAATGTGCTTTCCGTTGCCCTGTTGACCTGATGGGCTGAATTCTGAAATGAGACAGATTGAGTTGGTATAGGATGGGGGTGGGTGTATAGCTTATGTCTAGATCTTCTCAAAATCCCTGGAGATAAGCACTTTTAAAATACTGTTTAGCTTAAACTCCTCGAAAGGGGCTTAACATGTATGAGTCTAAACTTTGACCTCTCCGCACAGGAGATGTTTTAATCAGAATGATAATGGTTTCATATTATAAAGACACAGCGATTTATGTAGTATTGCTTATTGTTGGCAGTTACTCATTTGGTTATTGTTTAAATTATACATTAACATTATAAAATGTTAATTGTTTTTGTTTTTTCTTATCTTATCTTATTTTATCGGATCTGCGTGTGTTTGTTTTTTACATTTTATTTGTCAGACCTGAAGGAGATGTGTGAGCTGCTGGGCATTGAACAGTCTGTGCTGGAGAGGGCTTTCAGCTTCCGTACGGTGGAGGCCAAAATGGAAAAGGTGTCCACAACACTTAATGTGGCTCAGGTCAGCACATGCACCTTCCTTGTCTGTAGGCGGAAGTCCATTTAAATGTTAGGCAAATTACTTTACTTGAAACTAGACAGCATGTCTTGGATTAACAAAAAAGTTTATACTACACATCAATCAAATTATTTATTTGTTTGAAAGATTTAAATGCAATTTGATGGCAGAAACTTATTTTCTTGATGTAAAGGCTGTTTTATTTATACATCTTAATTGCCTTCATGTCCAGACCACAAGATGCCTCTATAAAACATTTAATTCGGTCTGTGTCATGTCTCTACATGGTACTTCCATGAGACATGGGGTGAGATGTTTATCTTTTTAAAGATAGTGTGTTATTCAGAAGTTATGGACATTCATTGTAATGCAAAACTCCTGTTTCAGGCTTATTATGCTCGTGATGCACTTGCCAAAAACCTGTACAGCCGACTGTTCACCTGGCTGGTAAACAGAATCAATGAAAGCATAAAGGTATGTCACTTTAAATTTTCATTAAATTATTGTTTGCTGTAAATGTTTGAGTGTGTTTAAAATATTTTGGTGACATTTTGTGGTTAAAAAAGTTAGATTTTAAACTCTCATTCTTTTTTTTGTTCCCATCAGGCTCAAACCAAGACACGGAAGAAAGTAATGGGAGTGCTGGATATTTATGGTTTTGAAATCTTTGAGGTGAGAGATTTGGTCTAATAATTGGAATTGAATATTTCCTAAAAAATCTTTATGTTGTCACCTGTTCATCTATATCTACATGTAACACATCACATTGTACTAAGTCCGATCTGAGCACACCAGTGCATGTTGAACTATCCTTTATTTCTGGTCTGACTTATCGTGTACTTCCAAAATCAGACATTTTCTAACCTTGTCATTTTGATTTACAAAAATCTGTACATTTAACTGGAACTGTCGACTTGCATGCTGTCATCCTAATACTATAATTTCATGCTATAATGGCTATTATGACTGTTGTTGTTGCCATAATAAATTCAGTAAATGTTAACATAAAATGTTTAATCTAATACAACATTTCAGGTCCACACTGAGTCTTGTATTATTATTAAATTCAAAGTTTATAGCCATGCTTGAAACTATTCTACTAATTTTAATTTTTCCCAATATTCAGTCTGGGCTTGTTCTTTTTACATTTCATTTGTCCATTGCATGTGTTCTGCTGTCTGACTTTATTACTCTCTTTTGAATGTTGTTTATGTTGTTGTTGTGGCCATGATGACAGAATGGAGTAAGTAGACCTGCAGAGAAAATACTGTGCCTGTGTGCATGCTTCAATTTTAGCACTTAATCCTAGTCTTAATTCTGCTCTTTTTATTTTAGCAGCATAAGCCACTGTTAGAGCAGAACCCTGAAGCCCAGTGTGTCCTTTTAGTATTAGTTTGACCTATTTGCTTGATGTTACTGTTTTAGTGCCATTGGTATTGCACTTAAAATACCTTTAAATGTATGTTTTTGAAGGAATCTATGCATAAAAATGTACAATCCATACACGTCATGCATTTCCTAGGAATCTAACATATGACTATTTACAAAAGTTGTGTCTAAAAGAAGGTATTCTGATAGTTTAATGGTGTTTTTTTGTTGTTGTTGCTTGAGGGATTAATTATGACAGTTTACATTTATGGGCAACATATTTCTTTAAGATGAAAGCACATAGAACATAGCTTTTAGAATGAAAAAGCAGGAGTTATTAAGGTTGTTTTTTTTCAATGTGTTTATCTTTGCAATTCTCACTTTGAGATTACTTCACCCTGATCTGTCAGTGTGCCCTCTTAGCAATATCTGCCAAGATAAATTACTATTGCCAAGACAAACAATGTGCTCCATATGCTCCCTTTGGATGTGATTTTGGGCTTTTTGTTATGCCAGCTCCATGGTACTGATAATTGCAGTGGCTTTAGCTGCAGACTAACATGCTTTAGGATCGCTTTGAAGATTAAAGAAAAAAATTAAAGAGGAAGAGGATTGTTAATACTTGAAACCTAGTGCCATGCTAAATAGTAGAGTCCTAACCTTTTATCATAAGCCAGCAACAATAGCATTGGGCGCTGCTGTTTTAATTCATTAACATTGTTTCACCAATTGGGGTTTAGCAAGAGATGATGAAATTGTTCATATTTTTTCTAACCCTTTGGTCAGATCTCTGAAACATTTAAACAGATTTGTGGGTGCAGAAGTTAAAGACTTCCTCATTAAAAGAAACAGATAAAATGTCTTGCCTTAGTTTAATCTTAGTTATGTAAAACCTGATTTGCAAGCTGTATTACAGTGTTTTGCATATATTAGAGATGCTCTTTTAATGCCATAATTAGATTCATTAATAAAAAAGCATTCAAATTTTTAAACTCACTGCTCGTCCTGTCCTGGGGTCCATAATGTCCTCCTAGGAGTGATACAGTTCACGTGTGTGGTTACCTGTGTGAACTGATGATGAACTTTTTATTTATTTATTTATTTTTTATTATTATTGATGATTATTATTAATGGTTGTTCATGAGTTTATTCAGTTGAACAGCTCTAACAGATAAAATGCTTTAAAAACATGAATTTTAATTACGCAAGGGGCTCACAAACATTCACTTACCATTTATAAAATATAATATTTAAATTATATAGGACACCTCGTAAGATTTGATATGTTTCAATTGAGTGTTAGACCAATTTTTGCAAAAAACAAAAAAAAAACGTGTTTGCTGATTAATTATAATATTTTTATTACTTTTTTTTTTTTTTTTTTTTTTTTACATTTTCTCTATATTCAAGTCAAACCAAAGTTCTAGACAATATAGAGGCTAACTTATCCAAAAGTACCTAGAGGAAGGTGCTTTGTAATAAAAAGAACAGTGAGTAGTTAAGTAGTTAGTTTGTAATTAATAGTGAGCTGGTTTGCAGTGCAATGTGTTGTAGATTGGGAATTATTAACAAAAACAAAATAATTAGCATCGTTATCATTTCTTTCGGTTTTCTTATTAATTTTATTCTTCTAATTTTGCAGGACAACAGTTTTGAGCAGTTCATCATTAACTACTGCAATGAGAAGCTACAGCAAATCTTCATTGAACTTACTCTCCGTGAGGAACAAGAGGAGTATATCCGTGAAGTATGCTAAACCCTGTCTATTTATACACAGTGTATATTTAAAGGTGACCATCAACAAATATTAACTTTCCGCTAAGGTTTAAAGTTTTTGAAACAACATAGCAAGTTCTTCTTTCGAAGAAAAATTGCAAACACATTAAGATCTTTAGAAGTGGCAGGTCAGTTGATTGGTTGCACGTTGTTGCAGTAAGTGCACATTCATGTACTGAGACTGAGACTACTTGACTGAGAAAGTACTGTAACATATAAAATGACTACATGGGTTAAGTTTAGGTTTAGATTTGGTATTTGGTTATTATCTAGTTAATATAACTATGATACTATAAAAAGTGTGTATATGTGTATATATAATGAACATGAATCTATTATGTTCTATTCCAAATGGTTTCCATCTGCTCTTTGTCTTCCTTTATAATTTTCACGCTCTGAATGTGGGACGGAAACAATCCCTCACTCCAGTTAGGGTAAATAGAATTGTCCCTGAAGAGCTTCGAACTCTGTTTGGTTTCAAAACTCTGAGTATGTACTCTGACGTTGCCGTGACCCATGAACTGTGGTATTTTACTCTCTGGCTTCACTCCAGTAGAGTGCATGGGAAAATACCACTGCTCTGGAGACCAAGGAGGTACACGGGGGTCTAGGGACTAATCTGCCCCAATCCACATTCCTCGTTTCTGATCCCTACTCCGAATTGCATCTACCTCTTAGTTTGAGGACATTACACTTAGTCCAATTAGCCCACAGCTATTTTCCAGCTTGTTACATAATTAATTGTTTCTCACTTATACCCAGTGGGTTCAATCTTTTGTTTATGGGCCATAAATGGCCTGCGCACCAGACCGTAATTATCATATAGAAACCATCATGGCATGGAACAACATGGATTAAGCCATCTCTAATGTATTTTTAATCTGCATTGCTACAGTATATAGTATGATCACTGTTGTGAATATGGCAGTTAGGTTTAATTGTTATGATTTTTATTTGTACACTTTATAAGCAAACAATCCTGGGAAAATGTCTGTTTTAAATAATACAACTTGCAAATTGTGTTGTATTAGTATTATATTTAATTTAAGCTGTATGTTAATAACGTGTTTAATTGCATTTGGGTATTTCAATAATTAAAGTAAGGTCAAGTAATTGCACTTTTTTTTTTTTTTGTAATTTAGTTTTTTTATTTTGAAAGTGAGAATATACAATTTTTACAATCAGATAGAAAAATACTTTTAACAGATATTACCCCATATAATTCCTCATCCCCCCACCCCATTATACGCACATCAGGAAACACAGAATAACTATAGTTTAGACCAAGCTGTTAGATACTTTACATTAAGTTGACATCCGTAGCATCAGATGAGGGTTAAGTGTCCAAGATTTTTTTGACGTTGCATATATAGATTTTCCATGTCGTAAGAATGTCCACTTTGGCATGGTTGATCCATGCTGATGACAGTTCCAGATACAGTATTTCCAATAATGAATGTAACCAGTGTTTAACTGAGAGATCATGAGGAGGTTTCCACCTTTGTACCAACATTTTCTTTGTAGCAGTTGAAGCAGCTAACCAAAATTTACGGACCTTTGCATTTAAGAGAAATTGAGAGTTATCATTCAATAGTAACAATACAGGATCTTTGTGGAAACAAATTTTTGTAACTTTAAATAAAATGTCCAGCACCGAATCCCAAAGTTTTTGCACCTCCGGACATTCTCACATCATATGTAAAAAGGTATCTGGACGCTTACAATATGGATTTGGAGATAAACCTATGATATGTCGAATACGTGTGGTTAAATATGCCCTGTGAATAGTTTTAAAATGAATGAACTGGTGATTAGGGTTTGTGAAAGCGTGGAATGTATTATCCCATACAGTTTCCCAATCAATAGTTGTATTGGGTAGAGACAGATCAGATAGCCATAGTCTTTCTTTTGAGAAACTATCTGCATTCATATTAGAAAGACAGCAATAGAGATAGGAAACAGTTCCTTTTCTTCGAGCATTGTATATCCATTTTACAATCGGGTGGGTATGAAGATCCTTACCCCATGGTGTCTTATGAGCCTTTAGTGCTGCCCTTATTTTAAAATATATAAATAGAGTGTTGGGAGATAAATCAAATTTGTTAACCAGCTCTTGAAAATCTAATATTGATTTTTCTCCATTTATGTCTTTTAATGTTAGAATACCTTTATTGGCCCATGATGGTTGATTAAAAGGTTGTCTACCAGAAAGTAGGTTCACATTGTGCCACAGAGGAGAATGAGTATGCCAAGTGGTTCTAGAAGGAAAAGAAGCTTCTACCTTTTTAAAAATTTGGAGGGTATAGGATAAAATAGGTCCATAACGCAATATA
The DNA here is from genome assembly GCF_903798145.1 of Danio aesculapii. Taxonomy (NCBI): domain Eukaryota; kingdom Metazoa; phylum Chordata; class Actinopteri; order Cypriniformes; family Danionidae; genus Danio; species Danio aesculapii. Next base: position 13,315,449 of record NC_079443.1, on the reverse strand, counting down.
CATTTCCTCTGGTTAAAGCCTGAGAACAGGAAGTCTTGCAGACGTGTTGGAAAAATAAGGTCCTTTTCTATTTCTTTCCAGGTACATTGCATGTCAGGTTCGAACCATTTCACAACTGAGAGAAGAATAAAGGACCAGTGGTACAATTTGAAGTTAGGGCAGGCCCATCCACCCTCTGTTTTGTTTTTTAGGAGAGTGGACCATTTTACGCGGGGACGTTTTCCATTCCAAACAAATTTGTTTAAAATCGAGTCTAACTTTTTCCAATAGTTTGGTGGTGGAGGGAGGGGAAGCATGGAGCTTATGAAATTAATTCTGGGCAAGATATTCATTTTTATTGTTGAAATTCTGGCAGATGGTGATGAGGGTAGGCGCATCCATCTCTGGATATCAGCCTCAACCTTACTGTAAATTGACATATAGTTTATTTTAGGTATGAGTTGTAAAGTTGGGCTCAGCTCAATTCCTAAATATTTGACTTTTGTTGATATTTTTATATTAGTATTATTAGTAACGTTATGGCCAATTGGATTAAGGGGCATCAGAATTGATTTAGAATAGTTTATTTTGAAACCAGAAATTCTTCCAAATTCATTTAAAGCTGTGAGAGCATTGGGGAGTGAATTCTCCAAATCTGATAGAAATAAAAGTGTGTCATCAGCATATAAAGAGATAGAATGGACAGATGAGCCTAACTGAATTAGGGTAATATTTTTACATTGCCTAATAAATTGAGCCAGTGGTTCTATTGATAGATTAAACAAAAGAGGAGAGAGAGGGCACCCCTGTTTTGTTCCCTATTAATACAAAAAGTGTCTGAAATAATTCCCACTGTAGTTACTCTAGCCAAGGGGTTAGAGTATAGGGTTTGAATCATTTTTATGAATTGATCGCCGAAATTAAAGTTTAGATAGCCCCATTCCAAGCGATCAAAGGCTTTTTCTGCATCTACAAGGAGAAGGCCACTAGGTGTTTTCAACTTTCCTGATTCAGCTATAACGTGTAATACTCTGCGAACATTATCTGAAGCCAAACGTCCTGTTATAAAACCAGATTGGTCTGGATGAATTAATTTACTTATCACTGACTGTAGACGCTTAGCGATAACTTTAGCATAAATTTTTATATCTTCATTAATCAGAGAAATAGGTCTATAGTTGGCTCATTCAGAAAGATCTTTATCGGGTTTAGGTAAACAGTAATCAAAGCAGTATTAAGATCTTTATGAAAATGGCCTTTGGTTATGGCCTAGTTTATTGTTTGTAGCCAAATGTGTCCCAGTAAGTCCCATAGTACTAGATATAATTCGCCAGGAATGCCGTCAATACCTGGAGATTTCCCTGTATGTAAATCCCTAACTGCATTATGCAATTCATCTAGAGTTATTTCTGAATCTATGTTATCCGCATCTTCCTTAGAAAGTTTTGTTAAATTTAACGTCCCAAAAAAAGTCCCTAAATGATCTGTGTTAGTTTGTATTTCTGAAGAGTATAATTTTTCAAAAAACTTCTTAAATGTTTTGTTAATATCTGAGGGGTTTGAGGTGAGAACCTGTTCAGAGTTTTTTATTGCATGTATATTAAAGCGTTGCTCATGTTTTTTCAAAGTGAGTGCAAGGAGTCGGCTCGGTCTGCTTTCATCTATGTAGTATTTATGTTTTGTGATGTGCATCAAGTATTCAGTTCTTTGTCTAAGCAGGTCGTTAAGTGTAGCTCTTTCTACCTTTAATTTTTGTTGTGTTTCTGTTGCAAATTTATTTCCTAATTCCCGCTCCAATTCTCCACACCTTTTTTCTAGTGATATTTGTTGGAGGTAGTTCATTTTAAGCCTTGCAGAAAAGCTAATTGCGTTATTTCTTAAAAAACCTTTAATAGAGGCCCAAAACATGTCTTGGTTAGAAACAGAATTTTGATTAATGCTAATAAATTCAGTTAATTCTGATCTCAGTTGCAAAATAAATTTCTCGTTTTTGAGCAAAAGAGTATTGAATCTCCATCTAGAGGGTTTGGACAGTGTACTAAATTGCAGCGATGTTGTTATTGCATTGTGGTCAGAAATACTTTGTGGTAGAAATTCAATGTTCTTTACACATGAAAATGTCATAGGAGATAGTAAAATATAGTCTATTCTTGAAAAGGATTTATGTCTTGGTGAAAAGTAAGTGTATTCTTTCACATTAGGGTTGAGTAACCTCCAGGTGTCACTCATGTTTAGGTCTTTAGTAAACCAATTTAATGCTTTTGAGGACTGAGGTTGTATCATTGGGACCGAAGGATTGGATCTATCTAAAACAGTGTCCATTACAGTGTTCATGTCTCCTCCAATGATAAGTGAATATTCATTAAGGGCTAAAAGAGTTTTTAAAATGTCTGGGAAAAAAAGAGTGTCATAAGAGTTTGGGGTATAAATGTTAACAAGCATGAGCTTCTTTCCTCCTATAGTAGTACAACAATATGCCATTCTACCATTATCATCTGATCCTAAATTTTCAATACTGATAGTATAATTTCTTTTAAATAATATTATCACCCCTCTCTTTTAGAGTTATAACCTGAAGATACTATAGGAATGTAGTGTTTGTTTTGTAATCGCTGTACATCTGCTATCCTTAGATGGGTTTCTTGGATAAGTGCAACGTCTATGTTTTTCCTGCGAAGATAATCTAAAAATTTTGTCCGTTTACTAGGGAGAATTTAACCCTCTAACGTTAAAAGACATAATGTTTAAATTAACCATAATCTCTGACCATAAAGCTTTCACAAATAAACATGTAAAGATTGTAGTAGTGGGTGCAATTTAAACATGGAAATTTCGTGAATATATGAAAAGAATATAAAAATTCCTGCGTAGTTTATTCCTGAGTGCCCCACCCCTTCCCTAACCCCTTCAATAACGAGCGTCTATGGCGATCGCGAGGCAATGTCTAACACTATTCGCCTTCCAGTACCTCCTGATATTAAATACCTGAGGAACGTTACAACCAGGGCTGGACTGGGGCAAAAAATCGGCCCTGGCATTTTGGGCCAGAGCGGCCCACTAAATTCAATCAAAATGCTATCTATCTATGCACGTCCAATATTTTTTATCAACTCATATTCTATAAAACACAAACGCCATATATATGAAATAAATAAATAAATACAAACTTTAATCTCAAATTAATTTCTGTATATTGTCCATAAAGATATTTGTTGAGTTCTAAAAAATACACTATTCATTCATTTTATTTTATTTATTTTTATTTAAAATTACATTTTAACCTCTTTCACCTCATCCTGCTTGCTGTTTCACTATCTAAACAATGAAAACATAATATAAGTCAAATTTGTTTCATTTTGATATTATGATTAACAGACACTAAACAGCCTCGTGTAGCTGCATATTTTTATGAGCATCATCTTCACACTGCATATTTATAACAAAACAGGGCTTAAATATAACTGTCTCCTTTCATTTCCATTGAAAAGAATGAACTTTACCCTGTCTCTTTTGCAGAATATCAGTTTTAATAACCAATAATGGTTATTATAACAGTATAGCGTACATTAAATTTAAACGATAAAGGTAAGCAATCTGTCAATGTGCAGAATCCGTGTATGTGGTTACATAAATTAATATATTAGCTTATCTTTGCACTCAGCCAGAACAGTTAACTGAGAACAAGTGATTCAAAAGACATAAGAATTGTTAGATAGAGACAACAAGATGAATTCAATATCATGTTTACCAACTATAGTGAGATGAGATCATCCAGCAGATGAACTGTCTGACATGCACTATACTCTCACCTGGGGTTTATGCTCACCCGCTGAACTAGTGGCTGCAGCTCTGGGCAGAGAGTGTGTGGTCGAGTGATTTGCGTTTTTAGCCGTGTACTAGAATGAACAGAGAACTTTTCAGGTGTATTTCCCGCGATTTCTCTGCGCCTCCCTTGCGTTTCTTCTCTCTGACTCTCGACTATTTCGACAAATACACACAGACGACGCACGCTCACACGGAGTCCAAAATAGGAGTTTGTGATTGGGCCAGCCCGATGTCAATACCGAAATGAGCCAATGGGGTGCAGAGTGTCACATGGGCCGGCCCGGTCTGTCTGTCCGGGAAAAAAAGCATCTACTTTCAGAGAGTCACAGATCACAGCAGCGTCAATCAATAAGGCAGAAAAAAACGATAGGCTGCTAAGCCTTTTATGGGCCGATCAAATCATAAGACGATGATCAGCCCGGCCCAAAAAGTACGTCGGCCCACCGGGAAAGTGCCCGGTCTGCCAGATGGCCAGTCCGCCCCTGGTTACAACCATCAGTGTATCAGCATCAACTCTATTTAAACATGTAGCAAGTTTTGAATACGGGCTGTTCCAATTTTAAACCAAGAAACTTAGCCCCCACCTTATCTACAAAAAATAAATAAATAAATAAATAAACTAATAAATAATAAAAAAAAAAATAATAATAAAAAATATATATATAAATAAATACATTTAAAAAAAATAGTATCATGGATACCTAACCGTAACTTTAAATACCAATAAAATAAAATAATAATATCAATAATAATATTTGTTTACCGTATAATTTGGTCAATTAGGGGGCTAAGAAATGTTTAAATTCATGTCATTTAAGTGATGATAAGTCCAGTATTGCCTCCTTATTCGGTTTCCTCCATTGCATCCTGAAGCTGAGAATGTAAGGACCTGCGAGCCAGCGGTGACGTTGTTCGCTCCAGTCCATCGGTGTATTTCTAGGCTTCATCCGGCGTCTCAAACGAGTATTTTTGGCCTTTGAATTAGACTTATAGTATTGCTGGGTAAATTAGAAAGGTTTCCGCACCTTTCTGTTGAAGTTTAGATCTGACGGCCGAGAACGCTTTTCTTTTCTGTGCGGTCGCGGCGCTGTAGTCCGCATAGAATTCCAGACGCACTCCTCCGGGCAGTGTGGGTTTTGCTTTACGTGCACCTTAAAGTACGGCCTGTCTGTCCGGATAACGAAGGAGTGGAAATATCATCGCTCGTGATCTGTTTGAGTTAGAATTCGAGTAGACTCAATGAGCTCTGTCAATCTCTATTGGATTTGAACGCCCTGACAGGTCTGGGATTCATTTAGGTAGCGTTTTCTGAAGGAAGCCGATAGGGTCGTCTCCTTCCATTCTCGCAGGTAAGTTGACCAGACGGACATTGTTGCTTCGTGAGCGATCTTCCAAATCTGTGAATTTTCGTTGCATTTGGTCAAGCTGAGACAAGCAATGATTAGTATCTTTTTTAGTTTTGCGAAGGTTTCCTTGTAGATCATCTACTTTTGATGTTATCGACGCCATGTTCTTACCCAGATAGCCTATTTCTTCTTTTATAGCTCGAAGAACAGTGCCATTTTCATTAATGTAGTCATTGAAAGGAGCAAGAGCGGACTTTATTGCCTCTGTTAACATGCCGAAGACCATTCCACGCAAAGCTTCCTGCTGCGCTTCGATTGCATGGCTGACGATGGAAACCACGTCGTCATCGAGCGTTTTTAGTCGTTTGTTTCCTGTAGCTTGTTTTTGATGAGACGTCGTCTTCTTACTGGTTGCCATTCTTTAGAAGGAGTTGAAGTTTTACTTTAATAAGGAATCTATCCTCAATTTGAAGAAAAAAAGTTATAATCGGAGGTATTTGTTAGGAGCTC